>NW_026947487.1:118072500-118108000 GCF_034190915.1 Cavia porcellus
GCAGCGTGGGGTGCTGCTGAGGCCCTCAGCGGTGGCTTCTGCGATCTGCACTTGGACTCTGGATATACATGCACCCCTACCCCTCCCCTGCCTCACAGGCTGATAAGTGTGATTAGACCTCAATAGCACCAGGCCGCCGGGCCACAGTTTCTCGGGCTTCTTCCTGGCTATTGTGCACCTGACCTGTCCAGCCCCACAGCTGATCCCTGAGCAGGAGGAAGCGGCTGGGATCTGCGAATTCATCAAGGACACCAAGGGCTGCAGCACAGCTGGGGTCCTCCCAGGGTAGGCAGCTCCAGTGGACACACAGCCCAGGCCGGGTGAGACTAGGCCTGTCCCACGGGTGTGGGTTTCATGGTGACCTCCGGCCCCCTATCCCTCGGCCTTCCGTCTCTCAATTCCTGCGTCCTGCTGGCCTCTGCCTGCCCACGTGCTGTCCCATATTCCGGTGTTTTCTGTCTCAGCTCAGCAGTCCTTCTTCCAGGAAGCCCCCCAGCTGCCCACCCCTCCTAGCTGGCCTCATGCTGCATCACCCTGGGCCATTGCTGCAGAGCCCGGGTCTGTCCCCTGCGCCACAGGTGTCAGCCACGTTTCGGTTCTGGGTCCGCACACACTGGACGCTCACACAGCATGGTCTCCCGACCACAGAGCAGGATCCTGAGAGCTACTGAGCGCCTGGGGACCAAGCCCACCTCAGCCAGCCCTCTGCCCACACAGGGGTGCCCCTGGCGGGCCTCTGGGATGGCCATGGTTTGCTCCCATCTCTCGGGCTCTCATCCACCTCCACATCCTCTTGGAGAAGCAGCCACCCAGGCCCTCACCCATGTTGAGCGTGTACCTGTGTCACTGAGCCGTGTGCTCCTTCTGAGTTCTGCACACGAGGCCCTTATCGGACGCGTGAGTGCAAACCTCCTCCGCTCTCTCCTCTTTCCCCACAGTGTGGTTGGCAGCACAGCAGTCTCGAATCCGCCGAGGCCCAATTCTCTTTCTTCTTTCATTCCGGGTTCTTTGGCGTCATTGCCAAGGGACCCAACCCAGGCTGCTTCTCCGCCCACCCCCTCAACCTGCCCTGCCCCTGCACTGAAGGCCCTCGCAGGCAGGGACAGGCAATTCCCAGGTGTGGCGGCTCCCGCCTCTGCTACCACGAATTCACAGGGAGGGTGACTCTTGGCCAGAGCTGAGTGGACACTCAGAGGCCTCGCAGAGGAAGGGCTGGCTTGGGACAACCCCGGCCATGTCTCCATCTTGGTGTCTCCGTTAATCCCAGGGGTTTTCCAGCCCCTACAGCTCTTGTGAGCTCAGCACCCTGCATTTTTACTCACCCTTCACCCCGAACACCCAATACTGACCCTCAAAACTCAAGGCTCGGGTCGGTGCCTGAGCTGGAACACACCAAGCATGGCCAGGCCACTTCACACAGCGGGCACTCAGCTGATGGGAAATGTCTGTGAGTCTCAAGGGCATGGCAGGAGGATGCTGCCTGGCGAGGCCCCACCTGAGTAAGCAGCAAATGAGAACTCCCTGACCCCTGGGGCGAGCGCTGGCCGGAGGAGCTCAGTCCTAGCTCTGTGCCTATGAGCTGTGTGTCCCTGGGCGGCCACTTGGCCTGGCTGAACCTCTGGGTCCTCGCTTGTTAGGCAGGAAGAAAAAACCCTCTCCGGGCATAGAACAAAGGCACACGCACTGCCACTGATGGGGTCACCCATGTGCAGGGGCCTCTACACCCCACAGAGCCCAGACTCCCCAGGGCAGCCCTGGAAAGGGAGCAGACGCCTCAACGCTGGCCGGCCCAAGGGCCAGATGAGGAGCGGGGACACCGTGAACCACAGATTTCTGCTCGCAGACTGGCTGTCCCGAAATGTATTCTGTCTGTGTTAGCACCACTGTGGTCACAATAGAAACTGTAAAATAGGAAGACCACAGAAAGATGCACACCACCATCCCCTGTCCAGGGGTTGTGACAGTGGACGTGGTTCCTCCTGCCTCCTTTATTTGATGTGTAGTTCATGCAGGTGAGTTCACAGATCAGAACCGCACAGCCAGGGGGCTTGCATTTCCGTGTTTTCCCTGTGCTGTGCACACCGAATGCCTGCTGCCTGCAACCCGGTGTAACCTGTCCTTGTCCAGCTGGTGGTGAACCAGAGTGGGCATCTGCAGCTCAGGTCCGTTGTGTGCTGCCACGGGGCTGCATGGTGTCTGCCTGGCATGTGTGTGTTCTAAAAAGATTTTACAAGTGCAGTTTGCAGTCGATGATGGTTCCCCTCCCCACAGGGTTGGGCATGTACCTAACACATCCTGACCCCGTCTCCTGCCCTCTTCCTCTCCCCCATCCCTGGGGCTCCTTCCCATTTGCAAAATTCTCTCTCCCTGTTTCCTAGTATCTGTCTTTTGTTTTGCCCTTTATATAGTTTATACTCTGGGTTTCTCACAGGAGAGAAACCACGCAGTACTGAAGCCCGTGTGTCTGGTGTCTCACTGAGCGTTACATCCTTGAGGGGCACCCTTCCTCCTACAGATGACTTAAGTGTACCCTGCCTGATGAGTGGTGCTCTGTGGTGTGCAATGCCACACTCCTTTACCCACTCACCCAGTGATGAACCAATAGCTCAGGAGCTGCACTGCTGTCCACACGAGTGTGCAAGGATCACTGTGACACAGTGTCTTACACCTAGAAGGGGGACAGCTGGGTCAAACGGCACTTGTCATTATGGTTTTTGAGGCGTCTCCGCACTGATTTCCCAGTGCCTGTACCAGGTTACGCCCCCACCAGCACCCCCACCTCCACCAACACTTGTATCACAGTAACGCCTCTGCTCAGGAACAGCTGGGTTTGCACACATACACGATGGCAGACTGCTTCTGCTCATGAACTTTGTTTTGGGGGATGAACACGAAGGCACCCACCTCCCCCAGAATCCTGGGATGAGAGTTCCTGAACCGGGGCACCACTGCAGTTTGACTTAGGTTTTTAAGGGTCTTTCTTTAATTGAAAAGTGAAAAAATAATTTGTTTAGTTACATGTCTCCCCCAAACCACAAACTTGGTAGCTACTGAGTCTCTAGGCACCATTTTCAAAACGAAAATTAAAAATTTAAAAACAAAGAAAATGAGTCTTCAGATGCACGTAAGGGGGTCCAGCCAGGGGACACACAGGCCAGTCCTCACCCTGGCACTGCAGACTCCAGGAGGCTGGAGACTCCTGAAAACCCACCAGGGACTGCTGCTTCGAGGAACCTTTCCTCAGTTTCCAATTTGTGAATAAAGATAATATTCTGTTAATTCTATTTCAGAAAATTTTTGCAAGTTTTTTTGATTTACAATGCTAACTTTTAAAGGCTCCCTAAAGTTAACTGGACAATGAACTTGCTAGAAATCACTTTACAAGAAGAGGAGAAGCTCAAAATGTCACAGTCTAAGAGAATCTACGGCTTAGTTGGATACAGAGTAAAAAAAAAAAAACAGCAACTTTTGCTCAGCCTGGGAGAAATCCAGCCATTGCATTGGAATCCACATTCCAGCCGCACACACGGTGAGGATGAGATGTCTACACCCAGGTCTTCAGGGGTTTACCCATCCTACGGCCAGCACTTAGACACCTGGTCCACTTTTATGTGCACGGTGAGTTGTGGGTCTAGGCTCGGCCTGCCGCACGCAGACAGCCAGCTTCCCGGCAGCATTTACCAGGCAGCGCCTCTTCCCTGCGGTGAGCTCCTGGTCCCTGTGTTAAAAGCCAGGCGGCCGAATGTGCCAGGGTTGCTCTGCACCCTCTCTTCTGTTCCGCTGACCCCCTCATCTGTTTCTGTGCCACTACCAGCGCCATGGGCCACGCCACATGGCTGCTGAGGGACAGAGCCGGGATCTGAGCCTGGACGGCCTGCCCCGAAACACCCCCAAGAGGGCGGGCAGAACCGGGACAGGGCAGCGGTGGGGTGGCCTGGTGTCCTCCTGCCTGGGCTTCTGGAGACAGAAGCAGTACGAGGCAGAGGCTCTCGGCCATGTGCTCTGGCCACCTCCACACCAGGGCTTGCGTGGGGGAGACGGCCGCACCTGTCTGGGTGGACATGTGCGTTCACTAGAAGCATGGGGTGCCCAGGGCTCCAGGAACGCGGGGACAGGTTAGGGGCTCCATGGGCGCAGAGCAGGGCACAGACCTCAGCTAGGGTGAGGCACCAAGCTGATGGTGGCTCAAGCAGGACTTCAGGACCCCCGGTATGTGACAGGCCACAGAGGGAGGACAGTGGGGCAAGGGCAGGGAAGGCCCAGGTCTGACTGAAGCCCCAACCCCACGACTGCCACGCAGGCCACCATGTGCTGCTCCACTCTCCTGGGCCCCAGTTCTTCTATTTCAGAACAGCTGCTGTGAGGATGGACTGGGACAACCCATGTGGCACGGTCAGTGGGCACAGGCATCTGGAAGCCCACTGCCCGTGGCCTGTGGGTTCTGCCGGGGCGCTCGGCCCTCAGCACCAGAGCGGGCTCTGCCCCTGTGTTTCTGCTCCCGGGACCACTCTGAGCAGCCAGCCCCACGCCGGAAGCCGCCGCCGCAGGTGACAGCCCAGGCAGCGTGTCAGTGGCTGGGCAGGACGTGTGGCCAGCCGGCTCTTGGCAGCTGCTCCCGTTTGGCAGCTCCTGCCCGTTCCATGTTCCTGAGCCTCTGCCATCGGCCACCACTCCAGCCGGGCTGTGTGTGTCGCCAATTCCCGAGAACCTGGTCCACCTCATCGAGGACAGAGTGGGCTCTCCACACAGAGGCCCGCTGGAGAGGTCCCAGCAGGAGGCGTCCCCCAAGGACTGGAGCCCCCATGGAGCAGCTCCAGGGCTGCCTGAGGCCAGCAAGATCTCGGATCGAGGGAGACCTCCTCTGGCCAGCAGTGACCCTGCACTGCGGCTTGGGAAGCAGAGTGGCCGCCTTGGGCTGTCCCCAAGACTGCAGTGCCTGAGCCTCCCAGGGGCCCAGTGAAAGCTGGGAGCAGGGCGCAGAGGTTTAGGTTGCTCTGTGTTCCCTGTGAACCGCGTGAAATCACCAGGGCTTGGGCATTTTGCAGCTCCACCAGGGCTGCTCGTCGGGTTCAAAGCTGAGCCTCAGAGCAAAGCCCCAGGCTGGACTCCGTTCCTGGGCACGCCATCTGACCTGTTCCTAGTCACATGTGCCGCCCACCAGCTGGTGACATTTTAGCATGGCCTACGGAACCAAGATGTCACAGCACAGGGCTCAGGGATCCTATGTCCCCAGGTCAGGAGTGGCCCCCAAAGCCTCAGGCACTCTCCTGGGCATCATCCTGCCCCAGAGCTGTAAGCTGTGCTGTGAGAGATGCAAGCTATGGCAGGGGACGCTCCCCAGGCTTACAGCTGCCTCCTGCAGGTGGGAATGGACTGTGGCCCCCTTCTCTCCGCCAGGATCCCCGAAGGTCAGCCCCAGGGCAGGAAGGGCCATGGGGTGGGGAGAGAGTGGGGTCAGGGCTGGGATTAGGGTTAGGGTTAGGCTACATCAGGAACCTGAGGAGATGCTGCCCCCTCTGCAGGCTCCCAGGAGACACATAAAGACCCCACAGACGGTAACTGACCCTGGCCTGGCCTTCCAGGCCGCAGGTGAGAGACTCCAGCTGTCCCCGTGTGGGGCCGCACAGCAGAATCAGGGTGGATCCTATACAGGGGGTTCAGGTGTCAGGCACGGTGAGGCCGTGCACACCCAGAAGCTAGCAAAGGTTTATCCCTCCCTTGGCGTGGCTTTTTGGGGCTTGGGAGGGTCCAGGACAAGAGCCACTCTGTTGGGGCGTGGGGCCAGCATGGAGTCCTGGGTGTGCGCCTGGCAGTGGCACCGGGGGAGCTCGGGCTGGGCAGGCTGAGGGCGAGGCTGAGGCTCACAGCTGCTGCACCAGAACTAATGCGTGGGTGCCGCCTCCGCCCCAGGCCTTGGCTCCAGACCCCAGTGCAGGGCCGTCGGGTGGTCCCTGCACTGCTCAGACGCCTCAGACAGCCTGAGTGTCCTTGGCAAGCACGTGTCCCTCAGGGAGCATGAGAACGCACGGGACCCTTGGTGGGTCACGAGCACTGGGGTGCACACAGCCCTGCACCACACATACCCCTCGCTGAGACCCCGCTCTCCAAAGACACCCCGCGTGGTAAATCATGCGTAGTTCAGCGTGTTCCAGCCGCCCTGCGCCGCCACCACACTCAGCACATGTTATCCACATTTGCAGCGGGGTGTTTCTTAGGGAGCTGGAAGCTGGAGAAGCTGGGGCTCTCCGGAGTGTGCCCCTCCCCACAGGAGGCGTCTCCCCGAGTCACAGAGCTGTCCCCGCGTCCCAGCTGCTGTTTGGCACAGGTGCGGAGCTGCTAGCCACTCGCCTTGGTGACCGGACAGGACATTCTGGACCATGCGGTTCTCATTCATCTCCATGCTCGCCCGTCTGCCGTGTCACAGGCCTGTCCTGACCGGCACACAGGTGGCTCCCATCTTTAGATTACGGTCACAGGTTTCAGGTGGAAGTGTGAACGCTCACCTGTGGTCAGCAAGACCAGGGCCCCTCACGCAGCCTCCGGGCCCTAGGTCTGCGGGTGCTGCACAGCCCGCAGCGCAAGCCCACGGCTCACCAGGCCTTGCTCGAGCCCCAGCTGAGGCCACCTGTCCAGCTGTGTCTGCCAATTCCTGCATCGGCTCCTCCAAGATCCAGGTAATGCCGCCCCCTCCCCGTTCCCCGCCACACTTCCCCTCCCTGGGGTGCTCACTCGTGGACAGGGCTGCCTGCTCTGAGTCCCCCGTTATCCGTAGCAGGAAATGCAGACACTTGCACAAAGCTAGGAGCCCTGGAGTGAACCTGGGGAGTGGCCTTCAGCACCCCCAGAGCCTGCTGGCTGCTACCTGGCCAGCACCTCCACTGCACCTACAAGAGACACAAGGCCCAAACCTCCCTGTGGGGCAGCTCCAGGTCCCCAACCCACAGAAAGTACGGGACAGCAAGCGTGGCTATGTGAGGCCTGGGTCCGGGTGTTTGTTCCCAGGCAACAGACAGCTGTGCACCAGCTCAGCATCATGTGATCCTGGAGCAACCCACAGACCGGCCCTGCCTGCAGGGAGCCGGCTGGAAGCGGACTGCTGGCCCCGTTCCTGCAGCCCTGATCCCCTCCGGAGCTGCCCTGGAACTTTCTCCTGCATCCAGAGGTCTGGGGCAACAGGACCTGAGCTGCCGGGCCCCTCCCACCACCTCTTCTGTTCCCCAGCCTGGCTCCAGCCTCTGTCCCTGGGGCCGACAGCCGAACCTCCTCCAGGAGGGCCACAAGCCAGAGCCACACGGTCACTGTCCACCTTCCCCACCTAATGGCAGAAGAAGCCACACTGAGCCAGGGACACAAGGCAGGGCTCAGGTCGGGGAGGTCCAGCCTCTGTCCACGGTCTCCTCCTCCCCTACTGGCCTTTCCACAGCTCTGTAAAACTCACAGGACTGGAAACCTCCATCCTAACCATTTTAATGTGTGCGACTCAGTGACATTTAGTATGTCCACAGTGCTCTGCCGTCACCACCTCCCCTTGGCTCTGGGACAATATGTCAACCCGAGGAAACCTGTCCTCTTCTCCCTCTGCACTTCTGAGGGCTCAGGCCAGGGTCAGGGCTGGAAAGCAGGGAGACCAGATCCTCAGGGGCCTATGTGGGAGCCCCATGCTTTCTGGCTGCCCTGGCCCAAATCTAGGACGGTTCCCACACACAGGTGTGTTCTGAGTGTATATTTTATGTGCGTGCACGTGTGCGTACATCTGAATTGTTTGTGTGAATACATATGGTTGTGTACACATCTATATGCATGTGTGTTGGGTGTATCCCTGTGAACATGTATGTTATGCATGTGTGTTGTCAGGGGTTGTACACAGAGAACAACTAGGATTAGGACATGAAGTTTATAATATTTTTATAATGGTTACCTGAAGTTAACACAGGAAAATGCAGGAAATCTATCCACAATACCAAAGACACAGATTATTTAGTCAAGAGCCTAAACCCCACAGCAATGTCCCACGTGAGTCCAGATAAAAACCCAGAGCTCAGGACAATGCCTCCACGAATCCAACTGGAGGTCCAGAGCCCACAAGAAGGACTCACACCAGTCTATTTTATGGATCTGTGCCAGGAAGACCCAAGGGTCATCGGTGGAAGCCAGAAAGTCTATGCCAGCAGGATGAAGGAGCTGTGCTGGTGGGATGAGGGTTCTACACTGGAGCCGAGAAGTCACACTCAACAAAGACCAGGGCTGTCCTGAAAGGCACCACAGCTGTCCTCAGCGACATGAGGGCCCCGAGCTCCGACGATGACAAGCACAGTCGGGTACGTGTCAGGAAGCCAGCATGACAAGTTTATCCTGGAGACCGAGCAGCACATGTCTTCCCCTCCAGAGCCAGGAAGCAATGCTCGATGTGAGGACCAGAGCTTCTCCAGGAGAACCAACAGCTCAGACAGCAGCTCGTAGGAGAACCCACAATGCCTCCTTAACGCCTCAACCCTCCACACCTCCCTCCTTCTCCACCTATTTATCCTGGCAGCTTTCCTCAGGTGAAGCATCTTTGCCCAGTGCCTTGCTGATGTAATCCAGCTGGCGTTAAGTTGACCACTAGTTTTAAATCCATAACAATGTGTGTCCCTATGTGTACTTGATGGTCCAAGTTCACATGTATGCATGTGTGTACACGTGTGCATGTGGGTATGTTCACACATCATATTATGCTTGCAGAGGGCTTGCTGTGGGGGCTCACTATTGTTCTAAGAGCATTTTGTTTACTAACCTATTTAATCCCCTCTCACAGGGGCCTTTCACTATTTCCATTTTTCAGATGAGGAAACTGAGGCTCAGAGAGGCAGAGCGGTGTCCCAAAAGCCACACTGTTGGTACAGTGTGCCAGCGTGCAAAGCCCAAGAGCCAGACCCAGAGCCCAAGCTCGGAGCCCCATGGCACCCCTCAGAGGACACAGATGGCCTTGGTTCCCTCTGAACCCAGCCCCACGGTGTGTCCAGCCTGTGTGCTCAGTCCAGTGAGCAGGAGCCAGCAGGGAGGGTGGGGCCTGGGGACAGTCATGGCTCTAGAATGCCCCGCAGGCTGTCCGGGCTGCCCTGGCTCGTGGCCTCAGAGGGCAGCAGGAGCCACGCGTCCTCCTGACGGTGCATGTCCATCCGCGCTGGGCTGGCTCTGCGGTGCTCCTGGTCTGCAGGGCTGGCTCCGGATCTGAGCTGGACACTGAGCTGCATCCCCTCCCAAGGCACATCATTGCTGCCCAGTTAGAGCTTCTGCAAAGCCGGGCCAGGAGGCCCTCCCTGGCCACCACAGCCATGAGAACCCAGACCCTGTGTGCGCTGATCCGGGGCCGGAAACGAGGCTCACCCAGGGCACCCCCAGGCAGGCCAGCGGCCACCCCCGAGGAGAGCAAGGACCTGAGAAAGCCGGACTGTTCCTCAGTGCACTGACTTTGCGTATTTTTAGTCTCATATTTGTGAATTTCTGCTCTGAGTTTTATAATGTCCTGGCCTGTATTGGCTTTGGGTTGGCCTTTGCCGTTCTCCTAGGACACCGGGGTGCCTCACCGGGCTGTGTATGGGGACTTCCTCTGGTTCTGTGTCGTGGGCACGCACAGCTGTAAGCCCCGTCTCAGGTCCGCTTTCCTCCTGTCTCATACACTCTGGGATGTTACTGTGTAGCTTTAGGAGCTGTCTGCACTTCTTTCTGGATTTCTTTTGCAACCATTGATGATTGAAAAGTGTGCTGTTTACTTTTCATACCTTTGCATATTTGTGTGTTTTCTTTTACCATGATTTCAAGTTTCATTGCACCACGATCTGATAACCGACACGGTATAATTTCACCTCTTTGGCATTTACTGAAGCTTTATCAGGCAGTGTACAGCCTCTTTTAGAGGAGATCCCTGTGCTGCTAAAGTGATGTGTACTCTGTTGTGGGCGGGATAGTCCGCGCGTACCTATTAAGTCCCCTTGTTTGAAGGCTGTACTCAACTCGGATACTTGTTTGACGTTTTGTCTGTTGGATCTATGTTTTTAACTTTTAAATTATTATTAGCATGCGTGTACAGCCCGTACTGGTTGCAGTCACTGTGGTGAACTGGGACGGGCACATAACAAGCCTCAGTTCCCTTTTTCTGTCTCTCCAAGCCCTGTTTGGGCAGCATCAGGTTCATTTATATAAATCCTTATAAAGTTATCATTCGCACGAGTTAACAACCAGACTCACAGGCCAAAAGCCACGTAAAGCCCATGACACTAACCTGAGGTGCACTTCTGATGCGCTGTCCGTGCGGGGCTGTGGTCCCTTCTTCCAGGTCGATCCGTCTGGAGGGCGGGGTGTTGAGAGCCCTACAGTACCCCGCTTGGTTTTTCTGATCTTTGACACCCAGAGTGCTTGTTCCGTGACGCTGAGTTGTCACTGCTCAGGTGTGGTAAGCGTTGCTGCCTCTTCCTGTTCAATCATCCCTTAACCCTTGCGGCCTTCCTCGCTGCTTCTGATCAGTTTTGTACTTTGGAAATAGGAAACTGGGTTCCCACTGTGTGGGGTAGTGTTTTTCATCCTTTAATTATTAGCACGTGGATTTCTTTTTGGGTTAAATGTGGGGGTTTTTTTTCCTTTCATTTTTTTCTTCTTTTTTTTCTTGAAATAAAATGAATTTGAATAAAAAGAAAACAAACGTGTTTCTCGTATACACACTGCTGGACCCCTTCTGCCAGTCGGTGGTCTTTTCCTCACGGACTGGAGACCATCCACGCTGAGCCGGGTTACTGCCTTGTTTTCCTCCGGACATTATTTTTTTTTGAGTGCTGATTTTGTGTTTGTGATTTTCTTTAGTTGCTCTTTATCGTGGAAATATCTTATTTTTCCATCAATTTCGAAAGAGAGCTTTGCAGGATATATCAGTCTGGGTTGGAAATTGTTTGCTTCTAGAGCTTGCAAAACTCCAACCCTGCAGCCCTTCAAGGTTTGTGCTGAGAACTCCGTAATTCTAATGGTTCTACCTTTATGAGGGATTTTTTTGTTTCCTCTAATAGCTTTTAAAATCCGACCTGGTGCTGGACCTCTGCGCATCCTTACTGTGCTGTGTTGTGGAGAAGGGCTTTTCTGGTCATGGCTATTTGGGCTTCTATATGCCTCATTCTTCCAAACATTAAATTCTTTTCCCTTATTTGGCAATTTTTTTTGCTATTATTTTAGTAAATTTTTATGCCACTAGGGCTGTCTTCTAAGCTTTCACTCATTCTGATTAAACTTAGCTGGGTCTTCACATACCTAGCAGCTGTTGGACACATTACTCACGTTCCCTTGTTGTTTGTAAGCTGCCCCCACTGACTGGGCGCTGACAGCACCCCGTCTTCTGACTCCCCTGCCCTGCCGCACACTGGCTACTTCGGCTGCCCGGTTGCTGGTTCTGCTTTGATAGACCTTCTCATCTCCCCAGTCTGTGCGTGGTGCGTTTTCAGGGACCTGCTCCTTTTCCGTGCTGGCTGCTCGTGTCTGTGTCATTTTGCTCAGCTCCGTGAGCTTTGCTTCCCCTCCTCAGGCACAGTCGTCGTCCACGAGCAGGTCGGGGCGTAGCCTGTGCCTGTGCTCCCCGTGCCAGGGGAGGGGGAACGCAGAGCCAGCGTGGAGGGTGATGCCCTGGTGGCAGCCTGCGTCACACTCCCGAAGGCAAGCACCAACACTCCACGGAATCCCCCCAAATGTTCCTTGTCCACCATGGATACACAAATGGGGGCAGTGAAGGTGGAACTCAGGGCCTTCCACGTGCTAGGCAGGCACCCACCGCTGAGTTAGAACCTTGAGCCCCCGAATATAGAAATGCTGCAATGTCAATGAACCACGCGAGATGTGACATTTAATTCCTTAAGTTAGAAAGGCATTTTTTTTTAAAGGTGAAAGATGACGTAGAACTTATGGAAGACACTAGGGAATCATCCATCAAATTATCTCCTTATTCCCAGGAATACAGGCTGACTCCATTTCCCAGCCTGCCTTGCCAGCAAGAGAATCATGTGACTCAGAGTATCCAATGGGATTGGGCTGTGCCTGGCCAGGGCGACGCCCACATCCTGTCTTCCCAACCCTCCCTTCCTCTCACTGGGCGGGCGCCCACCTGACACTGAGGTCCCAGGCGCCAGTGGACTTAAGCCAGAGGGAGCCTGGGCACCTCAGTCGGCCCACTGCCGATCTGCCAGTTAGGATTTGTGTGAGGCAAAGGGAGCCTTGGAGGAGGAGGAGGAGGAGGCCCTGGGTCCCCAAGGACTCTGGGGCACAGGTGCCCAGCCCTCCCTGGCCATGCCCACTGGCTCACAGGGTCGATAGCCTCGAATCCACCGCCGGTTTGGCCCACCTCTGTGTCTTTGCTCCAGCGCTGCCTCTCAAGGTTCTGACCTGGTTTCCTCTTCCCTGTGCCTCTGAGTTTGTGAGGCTTTGATCCACTCAGGATGCTGAGGGGAGTTGTTTTCTTCCTCTTGTACAAGTTTTAAATTGCACGATGTATACGAGGAATCCACCAGGCCTAGGGAATATGCCCTGGGCACCCAGATGCCACCCTCTGATTTCAGTCTCCTCTGCGGTGGACGCTGCTTGCCATCCATGTCCAACAGAGGGGACCTTGGCGCTGCAGCCTGGCTGCCCTTTGGCCGTGTACTTCTGGTCTCTGTTATTACAACCAGCACTGTGTCCTATGAGCAGGGTGGCCACACAGTGTGAGTGGCAGGCTTGGCTGTGGGGCAGTGGTGCTGAGTCCTCATACCTAGGCTGCAGCTGGCCCAGACAGGCTCCCCGTCCTCAGCCACCCGGTGAAGACCCTGAGCCCTGGCCCCGCCGGGTGACTCCTGGTGCACCCGTGACTTCTCCTTGGACGAAGGGCGCCGCACTGTCCGTGCCTCTCCTGGCTGCAGCGGGAGCAGTGGGGCTGCACGCCGGCTCCCCAGCCACGCGGTATTAATAGACAAGGCTGCCCCTAGCCAGGCAGCGACCACATCGAGGCAGAGGTAATTACTGAGTCGGGCCGCTGGGGACAGAGACAGGGACTGAGGGCGGCCAAGCCCAGCCGAGGCTCTCTGTACTCACCGGCTGGCAGGGCCCACGGCCTCCTCTGAAGCGTCCCCATCCTGTGAGCATGGGGCACCCATGGGGGACACGCAGACAGCCACAGTCACAAGCCAGATGGACACTGGGGAACCGGGGAGCAGACGGCTGCTCTGTGACATGGACCAGGTGAGGTGCGCCCCAGAGAGCACAGGATTTGCGGGGTGAGCCAGCCTGGAGCCTGATTTTAAGGAATCACAGAAAAACATCATCAGACACCTGGAGAAATTTGACCGCACTCTGGCTACCAGTGATGTGAAGGCAGTGGTGATGACCAGGTCAGGAAAGAGTTTTGGCAGCCGGGAAGCTAAAATGACCTCTTCTCAGAGGCACACACCTCAGGGGTTCACCGTAAAGGTTTTTCCAAAAATAGCCAGGCCTGGTGGTGCACACCTGTCATCCCAGCACTCAGAGGCTGAGGCAGGAGGATCGCCACAAGTTCAAGGCCCGCCTTGGGCTACACAGCAAGACCTTGTCTCCAAAAGAAAAAAAAAAATTATCAGGGCTGGGGACATAGCTCAGTGGCACAGCACCTGCCTGGCAAGTGCAAGGTCCCAAGGTCAATTCTCACAACCAAAAAATTGTTTTTCAGCAGATAAAGTCATTGCAAGTGGTTACGATGAGCAAAATGCAGAGCTGAGGCGGGCGAGGCTGTGCAGGGTGATGATGCTCCGTCCACTTTTGTGCACTTTCACAAATCCCAGAATAAAATGTTAAAAATAAGTTTTTATAGAAAGCGCCGGGCAGTTCTCACCATCGGGGGTGACGTAGCTTGTGGTCAGCAGCCTGCCAGCCTGTGCTCCTGGTGGCATGACGGTGCCAGTCCTCCCGGGAGCCGGGTCCCTCTGGGCACGCTGGGGACACAGCCCTCACGCACCTCCAGATCACAGACCCTGGATACAAGCAGGGTTCACACCTCAGTTATTTAAGACAGAGGCAGAGCAGGTTGTGGAGCGAGGAGCATTTTGGGGTATGCCAGCTGGGGTGCCCAGTCTGACAGACTGAGCCCTGCACAGCCAACACCCCCTGGCCCAGAACGTCCTGCAGGGAAGCGCAGAACCGAGGAAATAATGCCACACAGTGCCCCACTGTGACACGGGCCTCATAAACGTCTGGTAAGCGTGCTGTGCCCGGCCCATGGGGTGAGCAGAGGGACAGCCATCTGCCTCGATCAGCTCTGCCACAGGGGGTGTGACATTCCCCTGTGAGGAGACCTTCTCGGCCAGGCTCTGGACACACACGCTGCCCAGGTCTATACTCCATCTGCAGCTGTACATGGTGGTGACCACGAGGGCAGAGTCGCGACCCAGAAGCCGTGTCCCTCCCTACGCACAGGAGCTGGGGGGATGGTCTGGACCCCTCCAAGTGTGTCCTCCATGACTGTGACAAACCTCCTTCCAGAAGCTTTCCAACACGGCCCTGAGTGCAGTGGGCAGAGCAGGTGCCAGCCAGCGTCCTCAGCCCAGCAGCTTTCCCCAGGGAGGGTCGCAGCGAGCAGAGGCCACAGCAGCAGCCAGGGCAGGACCCAGCTGAAAGCTGACACAGGCCAGCAGTTCTCAGGGACTGTCCCTGTGGAGGGGTGACAGGAGGGACCTGGAGCCAGAGTCAGGCCAGGGCCAGGGGCCAAGCCCAGGACAAGACAAAGGCGGGGCTCTGGATGCTGTGTCCACTCCACAGCTGCCCTGAAGGGCCTGCAGGGCAACCCTCGACTTCTCTGTGCATCTGGGGTTCCCAAGGCTCAAGGCTCCCTCAGGGCCTCCAGTTTTGACATCGAAGGAGGAATCGAGTGCGGGACCCCAGGGGAGGGCTGGGCTGGTCTTTCCCTTATTTGGAGGATCTCAGGGTGTTGCCCAGGCTGGCATTAACCCCCGGGCTTTTGGGGTCCTCTTAACTCTGCCTCCTGCACAGCTAGGTAGGGCCACGGGCATTTACCACTGCACCTGGCAGGTGAGGTCATTTTTAGCCTCTGGGTGTGAATCCTCCCAACAAGCCCGCTGTGCCCAGCCCTGCTGCTGGGAAAGGTCACCACCCAGAGAGCGCCAGGCAGACATGGGCGGCCGTGGAGCCCCAGCGTGCAGAGACGTCGCTGCTTCATCCGCTCCACAGATGTCCCAGGCCCTCCTGGTCGGTCACTGTGAATGGATGATGCTGATAGCACAGGACCCAGCAGAGGGCTTGCCACAGCCCGGACAGCTCTCAGACCTCCGCAGCGTCCCTTCCCGTGGACACACAGCCCCGCGGAGACAGGGTGAGCTCTGAGTCATAGCCCAGAAGATGGTCCTGGGTGCAAAAGAAAGGCCTTGGTGGTGTGGTGATGTGACCATAGGAGGTAGGGACCAGCCAGAGATGCCAGGAAGGACTCAGGGTGGGGGCAGGGAGGGCTGGCCTTGGGCTGTGTGAGCTTCGCGTGTCTGCCCTGTGACCATCAATGAGGAATTATGGAGAATCTGCCCTACCAGAATCAGGCCCTGGGACCTGTTCATTCAGTCAATCAACAAATATTTATTGGGCACTGTAATGCTTAATTTTGTGGGTCAACATGACTGGGCCATGGCACTTACACACACTGTCAAGCAATATCCAAGATGTTTCTGAGGCATGGTGGGATTAACACTTAAAAACTGCAGACTGAATGAGGCACACAGCTCCCCACCATAGAGTGGTAGGCCTTACCCAATCAGGTGAAGGCCCAGACAGTGCAAATGCCTGCCCTGACCTCCTGTGGTTCTTGCATAGTGCCACCCTTCCGTGGGTCCCGAGCACCAGTGCACTGTGAGGTTCCAGACTCGGCCACCTCCAGCGTCACCTAAACCACTTCCTCCCTGGCAAAGCCCTAGGACCTCAGATCCACACGGGACCGTCCATAGGTTCCCAGACTCAGCTGCTGGGCAGCAGCGGGCACTGTATCCATGCAGGGCATGAGACCAAGGCCGCCCAAGGATGGCCCCTCAGCTGCACACAGCCACAAGCCCCTACTCCGCTCCCTGGCCCTGGGCAGCAGGCCGGGCTAGCTCCTGGCTGGCCGGGAGCTGGCTGGCACTGCCTGATAATGGGCTACTTCATTACTTCTCAGACGGATGCCACGCTGGGCCCCCATCTGCCACCTCACCTGTCACCTGGCCGGCTCTGCTCCTCCTGCCGGGCCGGGACAGCCCTGCGGCTCCTGCCCCTTCCTGGGAGTTGTTCCTGCATCCTGTCCCCACAGCAGGCTCGGAGCTGCCCATGCTGGGCTTCGTGACCATCCTGAGTAGGCAGGGCGGGGACAGGCAGTCGGCTCCTGGTGGGCCTGGGCCCACGTTTGGATACGGCAGGAGCACAGAACTCGGGTGGGGTCCCCACGCCCTCCATGGCCCCTGCTCCCCTGTCCCAGCAGAGGCTCGACCAGAGTCGCCATCCCTACCCTGCTGCAGCCAGGGAGGACGCAGGCCTGCCACCCTGGACGCCTGTCTACCAGCGACTCTCTGTCCAGCCTGGGGGCCTTGTGAGTGCAACAAGGACAGGAGCCAGCTGGTCAGCGTGGCCAGCACAGAGCTGCTGCCCAGCTAGGACCACTGACATCGGGATGTCATGGGTCCCACCGCCTCTGGTCCTTCATGGGCTGCACCAGGGAGTCTGGTCCCCCTTCCTGTGCTGCCCGTCCATGCTCACCCAGGGGAAAAGCGAGACCGTAGAGGGGTCTCCCCAGCACCCGGGAGGGGAGCCGAGGCCGGATCCTGGGTCTTTCCCCAAACTCGACACCTCATGGGGACAGGGACATGTGTGTCTCTCCTCCTCCTGGGGCCGCCCTGGCTCGCACCCCTCCCGGCAGCGCTCAGGGCCCCTCCCGAGGATGGCTTTGCAGGTGCCCCCCACAGGCCCGCCCACGCTACCAGGCTGCTCCTGTCCTGATCACCAAGTGCTGTCCAGAGGACTTTGGGCAGATGGTGAAGACGCTGGAAAGACAGAAGTGGCCCGGTAAACCTGACCGAGCCTGTTCCGGCCCCCTTCTCTGCCCACAAAGCCTGCCCAGATTGGGAGGCTCCCCAGGAGACCTGGCCCCGCCCCCGGAGCCTGGCCCCGCCCCTGGAGCCTGGTCCCGCCCCCGTCTTTGCTGCCCCTCCCTCTGTCTGGTGTCAGGACCCCTCCCAGAGCCCAGACCCACCCTCCAGCTGTGCACTGCAGTCACCACAGCCCCCCTGTCTGCAGGGCGCCTCTGCCTAACACTCCCCGGGGTCCGAGCCCAAGGGCACTCAGAGTCTTCGCTGCCTGGCCTCTTCTGTGCCCTGTGCCCTGACACACGTGTGGCCTCCATCCAGCCCTCTCTTCCAGGGTCAGCTCGGTGTCCCTGTCCCCCACCCCAGCCTCCATTGCAGAGGGACACCAGACTAAGGGCCATGGGCTGCATGACCAACCCCGAGCTGTTGTCCTTGTGGACGGCTGTGTGGTTGGCGCTCCCGGCCTGCCCGGGGTTTGCTGGTTGAGAGGCTGCATCTGTGGTGGGCAAATGCCTGGGTTTCCATAGCAACTGAAAGGTCGTGCTGTGAACAGACAGGGCAGGAGGGGTGGTCTGGAGGGCTAGGGTAAGTCACGGAATTTCGTGACAGAAGGGCCCTGCATCTCCCCTAGTCTGGAAAGTCAGGGTTGGAACAAGTTCATCCCAGAGGACCTGCGGTGACACATGAAAGCTCTCTGGGTCATCACTGCCCACTCCTGGTGGGTCGCAGCCTTGGGCACCACAGAACACCCTGCCGTCCAACTCCAGGCTCATCCAGCCCAGACAGGGACCCTGCCATTAGAGCAAGCCGTGGCAGGAAGGTGGAGCAGAACAGTTCAGAGCAGAGCCCTGGTGAGCCGAGACCGGCCTCATCGGGCCCTGATAGAGGCTCCTCCAGAGCCAAGGGCCTAGAGGACTCCGAGGGTCCTGCTGGTGCTGGTGGGGTCTCTGCCTGGAGCTACGGGAGGGCCAGCGAGGGAGGACTTGGCCATGTGCCTCACTAGAAGTCAATGTACACTTCTGAAACATGAAAGTATTGTGAAGACACCGCATGTGGACCTGTTCAGGAGGAATTGTGGACTCCACACACTCAGAAACGAGAGGGGAGAGGGAGGGATGGGTGGCTGGACAGGTGAGTGGGCGGATGGATGGGTGGGTGGATGAACGCCCAGGTATACGACCAAGAAAATAGACAGCACTTTAATTAAAATTCTGTGACGAAAGCCGTGCTATAGATAAGAGGACAGACAAATCCCCAGAGCCAGGATCTGAAGCTGGCGGGCCCTGAGCGCCTCTCTGGAGTCCACACCTTCCTCGGAGGTCCCCAGCGCTCAGGGCTGCTCCAGGACTCGGGTTAGAGAGGCAGCGGGGGTGCAGTGGGGCTATCAGCGCGGTGATACCTGGGCTCTGTTAGCTGGGCTAACAGAGCAGGGCGGGATGCAAGGGGTGCACTTTCCTGTGGAGAACCAGCCCCTCCCTACCGAGCAGACAGCTCGTGACCCTGCCCCCAAGCAGTGCTCCTCCTCCTGTTTCTCCTCCTTCTCCTCCTCCTCCTCCTCCTCCTGTTTTCCTGGTAAGCCCAGAAGTGGGGGATACAGCCCAAGCCCTGGACATCTGCTAGCGCCCCGACTCGGTGATAAACTTGCGGCATTCATGTGTGATTTTCAGCAATGTTCTCTGTGACCCAGCTGTGGGGCGCTGGAGTGTGGACTGCGTAGGGGACAGTGGAGCACTGCACAGGGAGGGTGTGGTCCGAAGCTTACCGCCTCCTGTGACTGCCACACACAGCCGGAGACTGAACCCCTCGTGAATCTGACACTGCACACGCGTGTGTGACTCTCCAAGTAAAACACAGCGGTGACCGAGGACCCCAGCATGGCCTCACCACACACATAGAGGACACCTGCCCACCACCGCTGAGTGACACGCAGGCTCGTTCATTTACTAAACCTGGGTTCCCCTGTCACTCAGTGCAATAATTTACAACGAGTTAAGGCACAGACATGGGGAGGGTCCTCACTCACACACACCCACACACACCCACATAGTGTGTGAGTCCCCATCCTGCAGCTAGGACAACATCCTGGACACCAGGACTTGAGGGGGGAGATGGATGTTAGCTCACAGGTCTGTCCAGGTCAGCTGGACAGAGGAGGGCCTGGAGAAAGGGTCAGGACGTGGAAGAGGTACGTGACCATGACAGCCGGGAGAGACAGAGAGAGACAGAGAGATGGAGAGGGAGGGACAGGGAGGGAGGGAGAGACCCTCCAGGCCCGCTGTCCACGAGTCAGGAGACCCTGAATGGCCGAGCACCCGCTGACCCCTCGGTGCCCTCCAGGAGCTGGAGCTGTGGTGGTGTCGCCACCCAAATCCAGTCAGGGGACCCAGTTGGGGTCTCTGTGTGGCAAAGTGACAGCCTAGCTAGCCGGGACAGGGCCCGGGGCGTCAGTCGGGTCAGTGAGCCTAGGGTGCCGGTCTCCCTCACCTGGGGAGCCCTGCTCTGGCCGGGCGGGGCAGGGGCTACACAGCCAGAGACCCCTTGGCCCCTCGGAGCGAGGGGTGTTTAAAGCCCCTGAGCTGTGCGGCTGCAGGGCACACAGGCCGCTGAGGGCAAAGGGCCCACCCTACCGCTCGCCAGCCCACAGGTCAGCGGGGCCCCCTGGGAGGGACCCCAGCCAGGTAGGAGCCAGGCTGCTGAAGAGACCTGGTCTGTGCTGTACCTGCTCTGTCCCCTCCCACGCCCGCCAGCTGTGTCCCTGAAGGTCTGGGGCAGTGCGCCTCCCACCGGTGACAGCACAAAGCAACTCCTAGGTCGCCAGCAGGACAGGGGAGGACTGGGAGCCACTTGTGCCCTGGCCGGCCCTGGCCCCTGCCCAGCCGCTCTTGCCTCCTGTGTGGGGGCAGCAGGGACACCCAGGCCAGGGCAAAGGCCAGGCCAGGCCACTCCACTGTGGGCTGGGGCAGAGATCCGTGACCAGAGGGGAGCAGTCCAGGGTCACAGCCCGGGCTGAGGGTCCGGGCCTCCTCTCAGTGGACCTCTCAGTGTCTTTCAGTAAGGCGGACCCCAGGGGCGCGTGGGTCTCCAGAGCTCCTGCAGGGCAAACATCAGGAGCCGCCTCCGGCCTCAGTTTCCCCACCTGTCAATTCTACTTCTGATCTGACGGCGTCCTCTTAACCCACCCAGCGGCGCCATGGAACATCCAGGGGCCCAGAGCTCTCCAGGTCTCCAGGCGTCCAGCCGCAGGGTTTCAGGGCCCCGCCCAACGCCGCTTTGCCCTGAAGCGGTATTTATTTATGTGAAATGACAGTTTTTCTCAGGTGACAGGAACATGCTCACTGCAAAATAATCTGAAAATGAAAGGTGTACTAAAAGGGGGGGGGAAGGCCCCCCTTACCAGCACCCACCGGTGTCACCGTGAACCCTGGGTGCCCCCCGCCAGACTGGCTGCTGGTTTTTAGTACCAGGGATCAAACTCACGACCTCGAACTTGCCAGGCAGGCGCTTGTGCCACTGAGCTAAATGCCCAGCCCTCAGCCTGACTGCTTTGATTTTCTTTTTTTTTTTGAGACAGGGTCTCATTGGTCCAGGTTGGTCTTGAGCTCACTTTATAGCCGAGGCTGCCTTTGAACTGGCAGCGATCCCCCCGTCTCAGCCTCTCAAATGCAGGGATTACAGGTGTGCACCGCCACACCTGGCAGTGACTGCTTTGAAAACTCTCCATGAACGTGTTCATTTAACTACAGATTTAAGGCCCTACACACCTGCCAATCACGTCCAGATGGTCGCGGTACATTTACGAGGGTACTTTCTAGTGTCATCGCACAGTCTTACAAGGCCACTGAGACTGGGCAGGGGACACTGAGCTCCTTCTGTGCAGGGCCACGTGTGGGACACACTCGTGTGGGCACCGAGGCCCTCTCTCTGACACACCCCGCTCAGGTCTCGCTGCTGGCCCCTGCTTCACCCTCCTCCATGCACGGGCTCACAGGTCCTCGGAGCCAGGTCCACCTGGGCACTGGACAGTTTGCAATTCTTCCAGATCAAGAAACCTAATACTCTGCTGCTGGCTTGCTTGCCCCCCGAGGGCCTTCGCTGAACAGTGAGCCACACGCCGGTCCTGTCTCTCTAGGGCAACCCATGATGCTTCCCTGGAGGCAGCTGGCTGTTACACAGAGTGGCATCTCCAGGCACTGAGTTTCTTCCGGATCAGGACCAGGCCCTGGGTGACCAGGTTACGGCCTCGCTGGGGAGAAGACCTGGGCCACCCCGCTGCGGGGTGCCGAGGTGCCTGGTTGTTGTCCCAGCACTCGGGAGGCTGAAGCAAGAAGGTTGCCAGAGTTCAAAGCCAGCCTGGGCTGCGTAGCAAGATCCTGTCTTAAAAAAAAGAAAAAGAGGGGCTGGGGATTTAGCTCAGCGGCATAAGCGCCTGCCTTGCAAGCAGGCAGTCGTGAGTTTGATCCCTGATACCGATAAAAAGGAAAAAAAAAAAAAAAAGACAAGGACAACCTCAGCACTAAGTTCAGAAGGGACTGAGTGACATTCTAGGGAGAGTAAGCCTGCCGGTGTCTGCATGTGGCGTCTCCGTGAGTCTCCCGGAGCCTCGGTGAAGCCCGGGATGCTCCTCCTCTCCTCCCTGCAGGCTGAGGGCCGAGCCCGGTGCCCACGGTCCGTGTCTGGGCAGGACCCGCTTCCTGCTCGCAGCCGCACGTCCACCCTGCGTCCTTGCCTGGAGGAAGAGGCAGGGCGCTCTCTGGGCTCCTCTGTAAGGACGCTGGCCCTATCCCAGCACCCCCACCCTGACTGTGTCACCTCCCCAAGTTCCCACTCCTCACCCCGCACCCAGGGTTAGGATTTCAACCCAGAACCGGGCACACACACATCAGCTGTGTCATGCTTGTCCGATGGGAGAGCCGTGTGGATCCCTGGAGATTTTCAACCTGGGAAAAAGGAACCGGAACCCAACCCGCACCTGGCCTGGGAACCCGCCCTCTGGGGAGCGCCTGTTCCTCTTCAAGTCCAACCTCTGCACTGTCCACTGTCTGACACTGGACCAGCTGGGCAGGGCGGACGGGGCTCAGCCAGGGGCCGGGGTGCTGGTCATCTGCCTCCCGCCTGCCCTGCTGGGCACTGGGGCTGTAGCCTGTCCCTCCACCAGGAGACAGAAGGACCAGGGGACTCAGGGTCTCCGGTGTGTATTAGGGTTAGGGTTAGAGGCCCAGGACACCACACAGGAGCTCTTTGCATCCTCTGTGTGTGACCTTACACACTCGTGCCTTTGTGGACAGTCCCTGCCACCTGACGAAACGCCCGGCCACGGCCAAAGGCCCAACTAGCCCAACCCGCACAGCCTGCCAGCTCTCGCCCACCTGGGAGTCCTGGGGGTCTTTTCCATTTATCTACTGTTTTGAGAAGCATTTAGTACACATAGTAGTTATCGGGCATGTATTAAGTGCCTCCTGTATGCGGCATGCCGGGTAGGGATGTCTATTTCAATCTCAGAAGAGGGGTTTGAGTGTGGGGTTGTCAGCCCCCCGCCCCCCATTTTGAGGTAGGGTCTCACTATGCAGTGTCCACTAGGCTTGAGCTCACAACGACCCTCCCGCCTCATCCTCCCAAGTGCTGAGACTACAGGCAGACACCACCACCTCTGGCCTCTATCAGCCCCTTTTACAGAGGGGACTCCTGAGGCAAAGTCAGCATCACACTGGCACAGGGCAGAGCAGGATTCTAGGGCTGGCCACCTGGCCCAGAGCCTGCCTGTCCCATCTGGGGCGCCTCAGACCATGCATAGACCAGGCAGGAGGATACGCAGGACAGGTGTGCAGTATGGCATCACAGTCATCTTCTCATCCCCGGGACACAGTGCCTGACTCACAGTTAGGGAGCAGAGGTTCATTTTGGCTCAAGCCTGTAGAGGTTTCAGTCTACAGTCGGCTGGCACAAGCCAGGGAGGAACCTGGTGGAGGAGAGCCGCTCAGGACATGGGGGACAGGAAGCAGCAAGGAGGGGCTGGATCCCTCCAGGCCACGTCCCGGAGCAGGTTCCTCCTCCCAAGAGCGCAGCTGTGAACTCAGCAGTAGGTTAATCCACCTATGCATGAGCCTCACACCCCAAGACCCAGCCACCTTTTCCCAAAGCCCCACCTTGGGAGTGCCGCAGACTTGGGGGGTTCATCTGCCTGCAACCGGTGGCAGCCCTGGCTCAGATGTCTGCACCCAGCAGCAGGTGGCATGGGGCTGAGGCAGATGGGAGCCACCTGTGCCCTGCCAGAGTCCCATGCCTGGGCCAGCTCTGCGCACGTGTGTGTGTGTGTGTGTTGGGGTGGGGGCAGTCGGGAGCCAGGCTCACCCGCTATGAGCTGACAGCCCTGGGCTGTTCCTTCTGGCCTCTCCCCACTCTAGGCCTTCCTGGCGTGTCTCTACTGGTGTGTACGTGTGTGTGTGTGCACACACGGCTTTCTTCTCATGAACAGCAGCCTGCAGGCATGGGGTGCATGGCCCCATCTTACCTCATCTGCAGCATCTAACCTCTCACAGGCACTGGGGTCCAGCCTGCTTTTCTTTGGGGGACACAGTTCAACCCACTGATAAAACCAGGCTGAGGCCGTGGAGGGGCCTCTGCAGGGCGTTTCCCTGTCCAGTCCGTCCTCCCAAGTCCTCTGCAGTACAGAAACAAAAGCCCAGCGGAGCTCGCCCAAGGCCACACAGCTTGCACAGGTCAGGACCCAGGGGACCTATGTCCAGACCGGCTCTGGAAGCCACAGGGGCTGGCCGGGAAGACCTGCTGTTTCTGGTCGCTATGCTTTCAACTTTCAGCGTGATTCCTGCTGCACAGGGGAAAGAGCGGCCAGTCTCAGTCCCCCATCTCAGAGTCGCTGAGGCCAGGACCCCCAATTTCTGCAGCAGACTGCCCGGGCCATGCCACCTGCTGGACACATCAGGAAGTGCACCCGTGCCCCCTTCTCTGGGGGCAGAGGCTGGACCCGCTCCTCCTCCGTGCAGCAGACCGGGTTCCCGTGCAGGATGGCCCAGTGCCCTGCAGCTGCTGTGGCAGAGATCCCAGCGAGGGGGCTGTGCCCAGCGTGAACGTCCCTGGTGACCAGAGGAGGCACACATCGCTCAACTATTCGCTCCCCGCCTCCAGCTTGCTGGGCCGCCCTCCCTCGTGCCATCTTCCTCCTACAGGTTTGCAAAGGTCTTCACGCGGTCCGGGAACCGCGCTTCGTGGGTGCGTGCGTCACGGGTCAGCCCCAGCTTTTTGCAGAAGTGTTCGTGCTTTGACGTCAGAACCGTCAAGAGTCCCTTCCCAGAGCGCACTGGGGATCTCGGTATCCTGAAGACCCCACGCCCCGCCAAGTCCACTGCACTTGGCTTTGTGCAGCGCGAGCCCCTCCACGTGAGGACCCCTGCCCCGCAGAGAGGCCACCACTTGGCTGCAGGCACCCTGCCGCTCCACCCAGCTCCACGCCTGCCGTGGTGGGCTCCACGTGGCAGCCATGGTTCCCGAGCAGAACCGCCGTGCACCATCCTTGGCGAGCTGGAAGGGTAGGCTCGCTGGGCCACTTTCCAAGACCACTGCGCACAGCCCACTGAATCGCCTGAGGCCCGGCCTCCTGTGTCCATGCTCCCTGCCGCCCTAGGGGCCCACACTCAGGCTCCAGCTGCCTCTTGCAGCCTTGAGCGGTCCCCTTGGGGTCACTGTCCCCACACCTGTGAGTCGCCTGCACGCAAGTGCCGTGGGCCAGCTTCCTCCTTCAGAGACCCCCGTCCCCACCCTCCAAGAGAGAATCACCTTGGGAAAGGTGCTGGACATGATGGGGCCCTTCTGTAATCCCAGCTCTCGGGAGGCTGAGGCAGGATTGCTGGGAGTCTGAGGCCAGCCTGGGCTACAAGATGAGTTCAAGGACGGATTGAGCAGCAGGGTGAGAGCCTGTCTCAAAGAAAAAAGCAAGTAAGCAAGAGAAAAGGAAAGTCCCAGCAGGCACGTGACCCAGAAGTTATCAGTGACAAGCGCTGTAAGATTGTGATATGGTTGGATGCTGTCCTCAAGATGGGGTGTCGTCAAGATTTTTCAGGGGTGGTCAACAGGCTGGGGCCAGCCTAGAAAGGGCAGCTGGCCCTCCTCCAGCAAGAGCTTTGAGGAAAAAGGCCAGGGCGGCATGAGGACACGGTTGGGGCAGGACAGACTCTAGGGGCCGGACCAAGCTGTTCCCAAGCAGTCCACCAAAGAGAGATGAACTCCTCCTGCCTCTGCAGCCTGCTGCAAAGGCAAATTCCAGCAGCGTCCAGGTGCCAATGAGGGACAGTCCGCTCCCTGGGTGGGGACCTGCTGCAGAGCCCACCTTGCCCTCCCAGGGCCCCAGGCCTGGCTCTTTCCCGGGGGGTAGGGGGGCTTCCCTGGCATCTGAGCCAGCTTTCCTGGTCCACAGGAGGCAGCAGCTCCTGGGATTCTCATGTGAAGTGCCTCTGACCCTCGGACGTAGCAAAGTCACCGTCCCTTCTCATCGGAAATGATCCTTCTTGTGGCCACGTGAAGCCACAACCACAGTGTCCTGGGCACTTGTGGGAAGCAAGGCATGGGACGCTGAGGCTCAGGGTCCATCAGTGGCCTTCGCTGCTGTGCCCAGCCGGGGAAGTGGGGAAAGGGTGGCAGGCTTGCCCAGGGTCACAGCACAGTCCCAGAGGAGCCGAAACACTCTCTAACCACGGTCACCTCAAGCTGTGACCTGTGTGAGTTCACCTGTGAGGTCCCTCCCAGTGAGGGCCACCCGGGCTGTTCTGTCTGCCTCGGCCAAGTGGGCCCAGGTGGCTCCTTCTGGCCTTGGAGCAGTAGCAGAGAATCCGATGGAGGAGCCCTGACCAGAGGGTGGCCAGGAGGACACGCAGAAGGACACCAGGTGCCTGGCCCACACCTGCAGGAGATGAGTCTTCTCTGATGCTGAAGCTGATCCCAGATCTCCCCCGGACAACAACGCAGCTGGCCAGGGCCTGGCCTTCACCCAGAAGTCTCAAGCCGCAGACCCAGCAGCACCCCAACCCCGGAGCCAGAGATGGGGCGCACAGGTGCCGGGGGTCCCTGAGTGGAGTTCTCAGAGCGCCCGCCTTCCTGCATCCCAGCCCAGCTCCACTCACACAGGCGCTGAGCGCCCGGGTTCTGGGTGATTGCGCTGACGGAAGAGGCCCTGGCTTCTGACCAGGCCAAGGCCACCGCAGCAAGTCCCTACCTCTGGGTGGCCCTGGCCAGCGGCAAGGCGGCCGGCCGGCCGTGCACTGCAGGGCAGAGGCAGCTCTGCTGTCCCCAGCTGGCCACACAGGCGTGCAGCAGACAGGGAAATGGCTCTGGGTGGTTTTGTGTTGTTCAATCAAAACCCGGCGGCTGCGCACCGCGACCCAGTCCTGACCCACAGCCTGAGCCCTGCCTGCATCCCGGGCCTGGACGCCCGCAGGAGCCCGGGGCTCCTGGCTGGAAACCGACTGCCCTCCAGCCCCCCGCCAGCTTGCTCCACATCCCATCCCCATGGCAACGGCAGACATAATGGTCCCCCGGAGTTCAGGCCTATAAATAACCTCCAGATCGGTCACGGCTGCAGGATCGAGGCGGGCTCCTCGGGTGGTTTGTGGTGGCCACGGCCCGACCCTGGGGTGAGCCAAGCTCGTGTCCTCCTGAGGCTCTGCCCGGGCAGCGGTTTCTGTGCCCAGTGCCACACTTGTACTTGGGACCATCCCTGGGCCTGCGATGCTCAGAGATTCCTGAAGGCCAGGGAGGAGGGGCAGATGTCCCTTCAGGTGCCGAGGGGACTGCCCGGCAGAGGCTGTGGACACAGGCCAGGTGCGCCTCGGGCCTCCTGGGCAGCACTTCCTGGGCTTAGGAAAGTGGTTCCGGGGCTCAGGGAAGCCTGGGAGTTTCGGTTCCTGGCGTGGGGAGGGCAGAGGAGTCCCCGGGAGGCCACTGCGATTCAGCTCGCCTGACTGGGAAAAGGGAGAGGGGGGAAGAGCAGCCAGACCTGCCCTCTTCCCGTCTGTTGGGGTTGCTGTGCCTGCTCTGGAAGGGGAGCCTGGCTGAGCCAACACAGTAGAGGCCACTGCGTGAGGTCAGATGTCAAGTGTCCTCAGCAACCAACAACGGCCTGGCGAGGTGGCACCTCATGTAATCACAGCACCCGGGAGGCTGAGGCAGGAGGATTGCTGTGAGTTCAAGGCCAACCTCGACAAGAAAGTGAGTTTAAGTCCAGCCTGAACTGCACAGTGAAACCAGGTATCAAAAACACAAAACAAGAAAAGAAACCAACAACGGAGGAAACGTCCCCACTCAGAAGCCCGAGGCTTGGCCTGGGAGGACACTCAGCCTCACGCTTAAAGCACAGACGATGCACTTCAGCACAAGGCGCTGGCTCTGGGCCTCTGCGGTGGGGTCCGGGGCTAGAGGAAGAAACCCAGGCTCCAGACTCAGCCGGTGTCAGCCCCTGACATTGGTTTCCGCATCCCTCGGTGGGTGAAGCCTCAGCCGCCAGCTGACCTATAGACAGGCATGCAGTTGCAGATGACCCTGTGGAGTGCTGGGCAAAGCTCCCTGGCCCTCCAGGAAGCCCAGCGAGGGTGGCTCAGAGGGGACTGGAGTTACCACGCACAGCTGACAGGAACCGGGCCGTGGACCCAGGTCACCGATGCATAGTGCCAAACACTGCTGCCCGGTGGGTGAAACCGAGGGTCGTCCCCCTCCTCCTCCCTCTCCCAGGAGGCCAGGGCTGCAGCAGCCCAGCTGGACGGTAGGAGGGAGCACGGGTGGCAGGAGAGGAAGCCTCAGGGGACAGCGCCCACCAGGACACCCACTCTGCTACACAGCTGTGGGACAGGCACTGTACCACACCCCTCCCCTTTGCTGACCTTAGAGTCAGCAATCCCAGCACTCTGGTAGGCTGAGGCAGGAGGGTTGCAAATTTAAAACCAGCCCTGAGTGATTCAGTGACTTGGGACTTGGTCCCCATCTCACAATTAAATATAGAAACATTTTATTTTTCAGTGCTGGGGGACATAGCTCAGTGCAAAAGGCACTAAACCCACTAAAAAATGAAAAGACAGGAGATGTTTTAAAAAGTTGGGGTGGGAAGGGCTGCCGTGGTTCTGTAGCCACTGAGTACGTGGCTCCATGTTTTCTGCTCCTTCCAACTTTGACAGCACCAGACCCGGCCTCACACAACTCCCCTGACAGTGGGGTGGCCCTTTCTGCAACCCCTGAGCACCCCAAGACCCGAGGGGCCCTCAGGCCCTGCCCCTGGATCACCCCTGCTTGTTTATATCCTCTTCCTTTCAAAGGCAGAAGAGCTGGTGCCTGACTCAAACACATTCTCTGTGCTTTGAAAGTTCACTGCTTACCCAGAAGGTTTTGGTTGTTTGTGTGTGTGCACGTGAGTACGCATGTGTCTGTGAGTGTGTATGCGTGTGTCTGTGAGTGTGTGGCTAGTTGCTGGACAGGAAAAACTAAGAATGAACCGCGCCCCGAGGGCGCCCCGGCACAGCTCTGCAGCGTGGAGGAGTCTCTGCCCGAGGCCCTTCCTGCCGACTCTCCCTCGGGGTTCATCTTCTCTCCTCGCCCGACAGCGCCAGGCCCAGGCAGCCTGTGCCCAAGGCCGCAGAGCCGACCCAGAAGAGCACACCAGGTGGAGAGGGGGAGCATTCAGGCTGAGCGGTGTCCCCCAAAACTCCCTGAGTCCCAAAGTCACAGAGAGTGACCTGGCGTGGAAGAGGGGCTGAGGCCATGTTGGGGTACAGTGTGGAGTGTGGCACTGTGGAGGCATCTTTTTCTAGTTTTTAAATTTTCAGTGGTAGTGCTGGGGGGGGAACCCAGGGTGCCCTGCATGCTAGGCAAATGCTTGGGTGCTGAGCTACACCCTCAGCCCTTTATAAAAATTGGAGACAGGAGCTGGGCGTGGTGGCGCATGCCTATCATCCCAGTACTCAGGAGGCTGAGGCAGGAGGATTGTTGCGAATTTGAGATGAACCTGAGCTACAAAGTGAGCTCAAGTCCAGCCTGAACTGCATAGCAAGACCCTGTCTCAAAAAGACAAAAAAAAAAATTTTTTTTTTTGAGACAGGGTGTTGGTAAATTACCCCTGAACAAGCAGGCAATCCTCCTGCCTCAGCCTCCTGATGCTGAGATGACAGGCGTGTGCCACCGTGCCCGCCCACATTCTGTATCTACTGCATTAGTAATTTTATTCACAGGTAGAATTTTACTCATGAGTAAAGACGCTGTCCACAAAACAATTGCATTTCACTGATTGCTGGACACCACTGGCCGGGGACATGTGCAGTGGTCACTGCTGAAGAATGGACAAGGCAGGGGGCCAGGGATTTAGTTCAGCAGCATAAGCACTTCCCTGGCAAGCGTGGGGGTGTGAGTTTGATCCCTGGTACCAAAACAAAACAAAACAAAAACCAAATGAAAAAGAATCAACAAAGCAGACAATTAAATGTCCCGCGCTCGTAAACACGCCTCAGTTTTAGAGATGTTAAACTGCTCGGAGTCAGGAATATGCCTCAAACACCAGCCTACATCTGGATAGGGCACCCGCCAGCCCCCTAGGATTGTCTTGGCCACGCCTGCAGCGAGCGGTGGGGTTCACGCCCCTTTCCTGCTTTGGCATCATAACAGTGGGGATCCATGATCACCAGCTTTAAAAACTACATTTCCCAGCATCCCTTGCAGGTAGATAGGCGGTGCGATGAAGTTCCAGCCAATCAGTGGAAAGCTGAGAAGTGCCTGACAGGCTGGCCCTGCCCTTCGGAGGGAACAGGGGTGTTGGAGCCTCTCACCTGTTTTCTTTCCCTGCGCCTGGCTGGAATGTAGATGAGCTGGCAGGAGCTGGGGCAACCAGCGCAGCACTCACCTTGGGCAGGAACCCAGCACGGCAGTGCTTCTGGGCTCCGCTTCCCGCCCTGCGCCTTGCAGCCCCGGCCAGGAGGCCCAGCCTGAGGCCCGTCCCCTCCGTTCCCAGCAGCATCTGCATTCGCGGGGTCAGACACTCTGGCCACCTTGAGGGCCTGGTAACATGAACGCCCCTGGTGTCCGTCCTCCAGCGGCCAGAGGTGGCTCCCACCCCAGCCGTCCTGCAGCCGGTGCCTGCACCATCCAGCCGTGGTGATGGCACAGTTTTACTGGGAACTGGAACAGGACGGCTTCGGGGAGCAGAGTCCATCTCCCCAGGCCCGTGGGAGCACAGGGGTGACAGCAGCCATGGCCACCTGGAAGTGGGCAGCTGGGCAGCCGCTGGGGCCACGGAGGCCTCTGGGGAGGCAGTGCCCATGCCTCCCCAGCTGCTCTGCACATCGCGGCCCGCAGGAAGGCAGAGGCCGGGTTATGTCTGGTGGCTGAGCCTGCTGCCCACAGGGCCACGGACGTCAGTCCCCGAGGGCTAGCGTCCCCAAGCAAAGTGAATCATCATCTTTAAGATCCGATAGTGCACACCCCTATAATCCCAGTCATCAGAAGGCTGAGGCAGGAAGATTGCTGTGAGGCCGAGACCAGCCGGGCTGCGTAACGAATTTAAGGCCGGCCCCAACCGCCTCGACGAACCTGCCTCAAAAGACAAGAAACAAGGTCTCGTGCTGTGGCTTCTGCCACCTTCCCCTGGATGAGGTCAGGGAGGAGAAGGGAAATCAGGGCTCGGAGGGACTCGGCCACGGGGCGTCCAGAAGGAAGGGGGTTGGACAGGCTTGGCACGGCCAGGTTGGGGCCACGCGGAACCCAGAGCTTCTGCCTGAGGCAGAGAACAGCTGCAGCTTCACTGAGGATGAGCAGGACCTCGGGGGCCCTCCAGCCCTGGGCCCTGCTGCCCCATCTGACGGTCACCCAGGGGGACCGTCGTCTGCATTTACAGGGTAGCAGCTCCGGAGGCCGGAGGGAGGGCAGCTCACCAGGCTCTGAGTTCGCTCATCGAACAACGACAGGCTGTGGCCGCGGTGTGGGCGCTGTGTCCTCTGGGACCCTCATGTCTGTGCTCCAGGCTCCTGCACGCCTGAGCCCTGTCCTTCCCTTCACAAGGCCGGATTTAGGACAGTCGATTCCTGTTTGATCAGTGGTCACCGGCCAGATTGCCTCCCCAGCCGGAGGCCAGCCTGCCGTCCACACGCAGCCTCGGGAAGTGGGTGAATTCTGCAAGCGGGATCTGCACCCAGGACTCAGGACGCCCCTCTGCTGGTCTCAGAGGTGCTGGTCCCAGGGGACAAGAGTGGCCACGTGGCTGGCATCCGTTTCAGCAGGGCACTGACAACCCTGGCCTCACAGCAACCCAGCCAGGAGTCACCCACCCTGGGGACAAAGGAGGACAGAGAGGCGGAGAAAGGGCCCAGCGCCCCCAAACTCTGCCAGAAGCCCAGATCCAGAGGAACCGGGTGGCCAGCGCTGCCCAGGAGGTGGAGCCGGGGAGGGGGAGGCAGCCTGGGGTGGCCGCAGGGCGGCAGGAAGGGGCAGGACTTGGCCTGGGGAAGTCGAGGCCACCGCCACCACTGCTGGCTGCTGGCCGCTGGCTGCTGGCCGCTGGCTGTGGATGGCGCTTCCTGCCAGCTCCCCGATGGCGTCGGCCTCCCGTTACACAGATGAGTCACACTCCCCGACCCTGTGGTCCCCTCCCTCCCCTGGGGCGCGGCCCGCCTCAGCCTCGTGTCCCCACGTGAGCATGTGTGGCCCGTGACGTGGTCTGGTCACGAGGACCTGGCCCCTCTGCGGGAGGACCCTGGTGGCATTGGCCCACACAGACTGTCACGCTCCCTGAAGCCCAGGCTCCAGGCACAGAAGAGCTTGGTCCCGGCTGGATCTCAGCCCCCACCCAGGCTGCCCCAGCCCCCAGCCCCAGAGCACTGGGCAGCCTCTCCATCCCCAGCCTTCCTGGGCCCCGAGGTCACCTTCCCAGCCTGTGAGCCCCTTGGCCGCCCCTCGCCACCACGGTCAGCAGAGTCCCTTTCTTATGTTTGCACCCCCAAGACCAGGCTGAAAATGTGACTGAACCCTGCTCCCTGTCACCGCCAGAGAGGACGGTGCTCCCAGCCGTCCAGCTGCCCCACCTCCTGCCACAGTCCGATCAGGAGGAAGGCTTCAGGAGTGCAGGCCAGCACTGTGCCTGCATGGAGCTGCAGGGGACAGGCAGGATGTGAGTACTGTCAGCGGGGTGTGCCGTGCCTGCCTGCCACCCAGATCATTGTTCTCTTTCCCCGCCCCTGCCGAACCCCCGGTCCCCCCCACTTACGGAGCTGAGGCCTGGTGCCTGCCAGCCCTAAAATAGCATCGGGCCCCGCCCAGCACAAGCCAGCTCCAGGAAAGGATGCCAGCCCTACGGGGCTGGAGCCCAGGGAGCCCGCACCCCGTCCTGTGGTGAGGAGCCCTTGGCTCCCCCGGGAGGGCCCAGCACAGTTCCCCGGGCTGCAGGCACAGTGTGGAGCTCACTTTGCCTGTTTGGGCTCCTCTCTGCCTTCTCCCCCAGGCCCTTGCTCAGCCCCGGGGTCCCTTGGTCCAGCCATCAGGGAGCCCTGGCCCGGGACTGAAGCGGCCCCAGCCAGGAGCTCCCCGGGTCCTCCCCCACCAGCCTTCGGCCTGGGCCCCATGGCTGCGGCAGTGGCAGTGGTGGTGGTGGGGGGTCTTGCGTGGCCCCTAAGAGCGGGCTGGGTGTCTCGGACTCTGAGTCTGTCACAGTTCTTGGTGTCACTGATTGCACAGCCATCATTTGAGGGAAACAGGAGGAGGAATCACTGTGCGTTCCCGGAACCACTGACTAGTCGTAAGCTGCGCCCTTCAGGAACGTGGCGACGTGGAAACCACCCTCTGGTAAAATGGGACAGGTTGGAGAAAGGGCTCTGGATATATTTTTAAGTCTTAAAAAAGCTGAGTTAGCCGGGGATTACAGCTCAGGGGCACAGCGCCTGCCCGGCAAGTGCAAGGTCCTGAGTTCAATTCCTGGTGCAGAAAAAAAGAGCCAGGCGTGGTGGCACACACCTTAATCCCAGCACTCGGGAGGCTGAGGCAGGAGGGTCACAGGAGGCTCAAGCCAGCCTGGGCTACACCGTGAGTTGAGGGCCAGCCTGAATCCTGTCTCTCTATGCTGAGCATTGAGAAAAGCTACAGGACCACACACGTGCAGCTGGGCCCCTTCCACAGTGAACAGAGCCGGGAGGCTTGCACACACACACACACACACACACACACACACACACACTCGGGGACACCTGTGCCCCGGGCAGAGCCGGGAGGACCCCTGGGAGCCTCGGGTGAGGGTCTCCAGGTCTTGTGGTTGAGTGTGACTGTGGTCTTCTGCTTCCGATGCCTGATTGTACAATCTGACAACTAAAGTAACCACAGCGGCAGGTACCTTCCGGCCTTGTGACAACTGTCAAGCACCCCGGAGACTCAGAACAGCCCGTCCAGGTGGGGGCGAGCGCTGGGAACCACTAGTTCGCAGGGAGGGCTCAGCGGATGGGTCCATTTGCCCAGGCCAGTCAGGGGCAGGCAGTGGGCTGGGCTCAAGCCCCGGTCACTGTGGCTCCGAAAGGAGGCCCTTCCGTGACAGGCCAGGGCTTCCTGATGTCACAGGTCCTGGGTGGCAGCTCAGAGCAGAGACTCCAGAGCAGGACACAGACGGAGCCTGATAAACTGAGAGGAGGCTGCTGGGGCCCCCGTTCCCCCGCTAGAAGCTGCCCTGGTGCCCCACAGCCACTCGGGTGGGACTGGCCCCACCACACAGAGGCGGAGCCGGGGGCCCAGAGGACGCAGTGGGCACCGCAGCCAGAGCCCGGCCCGCGCTCAGCTCCCACTGGGCTCTATCCTAACCCCAGCCAGGGCCCAGGCTCTGCCGACAGCCACAGACACTGGGGAGTCTGAATCCAGACCTGGGGAGCCCCACTCCTCCCTCACTGCCCAGCACCTGCTCTGGCCCTGTGGCCACTGTACCCTCCCTGCTCCCCAGCCCTGCTGGCCCGAGAACATGTCCGGGACCGCAGTGGCCTCGTGGCCGAGTGGAGCCTTCCCAGGGGAGCTCTGCAGGGGTCCGGATGCAGGGCACCCAGACTCTACAGCGACTCTGACTCCCTCTCTCCTCGGCCCTGCCTCCGGAGCCCGCCCTGCATGGCCTCTGCTGAGGAAACTGTCCCCTGCCAGGTGGCTGGGTGTGGACGGGTCAGTGGCACCAGATGCCAGCTGGGCAGTGATCACGGCCCATGTCAGCTGGGCCCCAGCAGGGCCGGGGGGGCACAGCAGCTGGCCTGTTTCCAACGTAGGATGCTTCCCCCGAGGGTGACTTTATCAGGTCGCAGCCCTATCCTGTGTCCACGAGCACCTGCCTCCAGTAAGCAGCCGGGAGTGGGCGGAGCCTGGTAGCACACATCCGTAATCCAGGCACTCAGGAAGCTGAGGCAGGAGGGTCTCTAAGAGTTCCAGGCCAGCCTGGGGGTACCTAATGAGACTGTCTCAACAGTAACAACCACAAGAGGAAAAGAAAGGAGAGGCAGCGCTGGGTTAGTTAGGATACCCACTTCCATCGCAGAGTCCTCGAAGGTCAGGGGTCAAAGGCAGGAGGAGGAGGAGGAGGAGGAGGAGGAGGAGGAGGAGGAGGAGGTGCTGTGGTAGTGGAGACAGAGTTTGAGCAGAACATTTGGGATGATTTAACCAATGAGCGGCAAGGGGGTCTGCAGATGGGCCCTGGGAAGAGGCAATGCACACAGAAATGTAGCTTTCTTCTGTGGCTGGGTCCTGGGTGTGATGGCTGGAAGAGCTGCAGCCCACTTGAGCACATGAGGAGAGCCAGCAGAGGACAGGTGGACGTAGCCAGGAGGCAGAGCGTGGACAGCCGGTGCAGGCTCCTCCGTGGTGTCCCTGAGCCAGAGAATTAATGGACTTTGGAGCCTCCTCCCCTCAGGCAACGTCATTTGGGCCTTTGGGTGAGGTGAGGGATGGGACGTGTGCACCAAAGCCGCCAGCAGCCCGCTGCACGGCAAGTGGCCAGCACGGGGCACACTTGGCACCCACCCCCACCCCCGCACCCCGGGAGCAACGAGTGGGACAGAAGGACAGCAGCAGGGTGCCCCAGCAGAGCACGGCGATGGGTCCAGTCCATGGCCACTTTCTTCTCTTCTGAGGGCCGTGGACATGATGTTGGCCAATGAGACTGAAGCAGAAATCTAAGGAGAGCCTGCTGTCCCTATCCCTGCCTCACCTTTTTTCTGCACCGAATATACAGTGTGGTGTGGGAGCTGTGGCAGCCATGTTGCTACCACAAGGACAGGCCCGGCACCTCCGGAAGGCTCCGTCTCTCACCCAGCTGCCCGTGCAGCACCGCCAGCACGAGCTCACCCCCAGATTCCTGGCCGTGTGAGACAAACAAGTTCTGTGCACGCGAAAGTGTGAAAGGTGATGGGTGTTTCTGCTTCACACAGCCAAGGAAACAC